>NC_081426.1:88957742-88980242 GCF_949786415.1 Peromyscus eremicus
GATCTATCCTATCTTGGTGAAATCCAAAGTTTTACACCTAACTTACTTTTCTATCATAACTAAGAAAAACCGCAATTATAACTATCTAGTCTTCAACTCCATCAAAAGACCCAGAAGGATGTACTATTATCTAACAACAGAGACATTTGACTGCCTGGGCAATCACCCAAAGTTCCTCTGCAACATTGGGGCATCCATCTTCAGCCTATAGGCTTAGAGTATCTGGCAGACTTTGTAGTGAAGCAGGAAATATGAAGGACTCTCCTGCCCTGTATTGCAAAGTTTATCAGTCACTTTCCTCTGTGTCCTGCAGAATATCTGACAGACTCTTCTGTGAAGCAGGAATTTTGAAGGATTGTCCTGCTTTGTTTTGGCAAAGCTCAGCAGTCTCTTTCCTGTGTGTCCTGCATGTCCAGTCTGCACAGCACATTGTCAGCAGTCAAAGGCATGAGCAGTTTCTTTCCCAGTGGCTAACCTTGCCACAATGAAAGCAAACTCTATCAGGAGTTTCTTTAATGTCCATCATCTCTGAAGTAAATTGGTGCTGCCAGGAGCAGATGTGTCTCATTGTCATGAAAATCCCTAAGTTAACAAAACATTTTAAATGCCATATTCTATAGGTCTTTGAAAGGTTTGAAGACCATCTGTCTATCTAAAATATATCTCTATATGATCTGGAAAGCATACCTAACATACCTACAAATTTGATTGTTATAAATGACTAACCACTAACCTATGTTTCCTAATTATCCTATATAGTTTATAATAATAACTTTCAAAAACTAGAACTTCACCCTATATTTCCAAATGAACGGCATAGGCACAATACCTCAAACAAAATTAGAAACATACATACAATATGTTGTAACAAAAATAACCTTAAATTTGTATCAATATACAAAAATCCTTTAAACAAGAGTAGAAACATATACACAGTGTAGCAAGAATAACTTTATATTTGTATCAATACATATACTCCCCTAAATGATAACAAACATTCATAACCCACCAAATAATCAAAATCCTCCCACACTCCTCTTGGGAATGTGGATGTCATGTTCTCTAAACTGCTTCCTGCTGTTTGGGGACAAAGTATCTTTAGGGTCCCAGAGAGAAAATTTTAAGATAAGGACCAAGTTCTGGGAAGACCAGCAGCAATCTTTGCTGATAGATGCCACCTGTTAAGTCTTAAGAGGTCTCTCTTGGTCACACCTGATCCATCTTATTCCTGAAGGAATCTACAACCTCTCGTCTCCTGTGGGAACAAAATTCCAAAGCATTTTTTATTTCCAATTGAAAACTACATTTTTTGGCTTCTTTTTTAAAGTTAAGGCATTCCTGAAGTATTTAGATTGGTTCAATTTTGCAGTTCTGTTCACAATCCCATGCTAGAACACTTCTGTTCTAGCAGCTGTCTTTTGCTCTTCAGTGTTCAAAAAATTCAAAATCAACACAATATACAGGATCCAGACTTTCTGTGTATTTCCCATCTTACATGACTTTTTTCTTTTATTCTCTCTTTAAAGACTTTATTTTATAAACTACTCATTTTTTCTATGACTATACCCTTTTTCTTTTCTTAAGCCTATGCGCATTATTAAACACATTGTAACCTGTTTAGAGGTACTTTCCACCTGAATCTCTTTTATTGCATATCTTCAGCCTTTTTTGACTGTATGAGCAAACCTTTAAACTGCTAACCTACACCTGGTTTCTCCAAACAAGGCTCTCAGCTGGCTCCACCCACTTCTCGGGTTGGGAAAGCCAAGCCTAAAGCTCACAGCCTGGTCAGAAGTTTGTGACTGAAAACTGCATTCAACCTTCCTAGCTATGGGAGCCAGTGCCTTTGTTGCCACAGGCGGTTTTTACTTAGCTTGCCATTTTTATTTATTTTATTTAGACCGTTAGGTGTTTTAGACAGGCACAGTAACACAGCTTCACAGAGTTAAACAAATGCAACATAAACAAAAGTAACATGCCTTAAAATAATATTCGCCAACATTTGTCACTCTTACCTCTGGCCCAGGGCTGACCTGCTGCCTCCACACACGGCCCTGCATGGAGGAAGGGAGAGGTGTCCCTTCTACTTGGAAACTTCCAGGGACAAACTGCTTTTCAATGGCAGTAGTCCCATGTCTGCCTCGCTGCCCCTGGGTAGCGTACAGCGAGCACAGCTGTTGGAGGCGGGAAGGGATTTGTGTTAGGGTCACCCCAATTCAAGTTCTTAGGCCACTCTGGTGTCCAGTCTCGGATCAAAACCTGCCATACCTGGCAATATGAGAAGTGGGCATCCGACGCTTACAAACCTGCTCGGCCCACCAGGCACCTTCTCAGTTAGGGTGAGACAAAGCAGCTGTAAGGCAGACACTCGACAATATGGTGGTGCACGCCTTTGATCCCCAGCACTTGTGGTGGTGGTTGGTTGGTGGTGGTGATGGTGGTGGAGGTGGTGGGGTGGTAGGTGGGGGGGGGTAGGGAGGTAGGGGGAACAGAAGCAGATGGATCTTTGAGTTTGAGGCCAGCCTGGTCTGCAGAGTGAGTTCCAGGACATCCAGGATTGTTACTCAAAGAAACCGCTGTCTCAACGTGCCTGCCCCCCAAAAAGAATATATTGCTTTTAAGTAATTAGCCTAAAGTGGACACACTGATTTCAAATATATATATATTGAGACAGGGTCTTTCTACGCAGCCCTGGTTGTCCTGGAACTCACTCTGTAGACCAGGGCTGGCCTCAAACATATAGAGACCCACCTGCCTCTGCCTGGAGTGCTGGGACGAAAAGGCGTCGTGGGCATGCACCACCGTGTCAGGCTGATTAAAAAATTTTCAAATGGGCTCAGAAGGAAGCTTGAGGAGCACCTTCCTAGAGTTGGAAAGAAAAACCACAGTGAAGGCCAGCTGTGAATCCTGGAGGCCACTGCAGGGTGGGGTGAGGGGTGGGGGGTGCTGCTGGAGGGGTGGGAGTGGTGGTGGGGTGGGAGAGGAAGAAAGTCAAGCCTTGTGTGTTAGCATCAATGTGAAAGGTCTACAGGAAGCTGTAGAGACTTTGAGGATCACTGAGAAACCCAGAGTGGTAGGGCAAAGCGTGCTTCAGATTTTGGTCGGTATCCAAAGAAGAGATAGAGGTGGGAAAGGGAAGGGTGTGCTTTTTTGAGTTATAGCTCAGAAAGGGGACAGCCTCAGCACTGAAGGCAGCAAGCAACTGCCTCCATAGCAGGACTCCTTCCGAGGGTCTTGGAAGGCTCTCACCCACCACTCTTGAGGCTGTGCAGGGCTGCAGCGGGGGTTTATGGCACCTGAAGTTTCTCTTTCACTTGGCGCTGGCTCAGCATAGAGTGCTCGGTTATTGGGTCCTTATCAATTCCCCTCAGGGCAGATTATCCGGTAGGTGAGAGGACAATGTGACAGGGCGTCAATCTGACTTTCGGTTCCCACACCCGAAGACCAATCCACAGAAGCAAGGTGCCTAGGTCAGCGTCTGGCACTCACTGTGCACTTGGGGTGCTAGCCTCATTATTATGTGTCCCTCCTACCAGATCTGTGGGACTTTGAATCTTTGCCACTCTCTTTTGATATGGCAGGTAAATCACTTGCGTGGACTGTCCCTGTCCTAAGGGGTTTGTTTTAAAACTTGGCATGAATAAGCTGTGATTCCAGAATTGAAGAAAAATTCCTTTTCTCTTGCTTTTCTCTTTTGTCTGCTTTCTAGATGCTTAGCTAATTATCCGTTTTCCACATGAGAGAATAAAGAGAAAGAAGAGGAAGGGAGGGGTGGAGAGGGGTGGAAGGAGGGGAGAGGAAGAGAAAATGAAAGTATTTTTTTAGAGAATAAAAGTTCTATAGATAGCTTGTTCAGCTTCAAAGAAGTTCCTCATCCTTTGAATTAGATTTATCTACATATTCACTATCTGTTCCCCTTAAAAACTGCAGATTTTTTTATAGTGTGTAACTGCTGTACTGAAGCATGCTGAGATTTGATACTAGGTATAGATTTAAGGATAGTGTGTGATTGGTGCGTGTGTATGTGTGTGTGTGTGTGTGTGTTGTGTGTGTGTGGTGGGTTTTAAGGAGAATGAACAACCCATTCCAAGGTATTGCCCCAGGGGTTATCAGAAGTGCCAATTCTCTGTCTGACTTGGTTACTAGACAGAGTCCAAGCATAATTTGACCAGGGAAGTTTAACATAAAGACTTATTAACTATTCTAAGGGAATGGCCAAAAGGGATAAGGAGAACTCAAGGATTCTCTAGGGCTGATCAAAGTACACAGGAAAAAAAGGAACTGGAGGAGAGTCCTCCTCAAGCTGAGACTCAAACCCTGGAGACAATGCAGTTGAGGACCACTGGACGAGTTTGCTGGGTGGCTGGGGCCTGCTTGTCTGTAATCTATGAACAAGTGGATCACCCTGTCGAGGAGCATAAGAACTGAGGCTGGCCAGTAACTCACAGTCAGGACTGGAGAGGAAACACGCAGGCAAAGATGGCCAACTGCTCCAGGGTGTGGGAAGAGCTTGACTGGGGCAGGATTCCCCCTGCCAACCAGGAGGGCCATGGTCACAAAGTAGCCTGGGACTGTGGTAGAGAAGGGCTAACATTTCTGGAACACAAGTTCATGTGCAGACAAAGCAGCAGCAGCAAGAGAATCTTAGTCTCAAGTTAAAGAGTTCAGTGACAGTGTTATTCCATTTTGGTAACTTTCACCTAACTGGTGAAAATGATTTCTATCCACTATATACTTTTTTTTTTTTTTGAGTCAAGGTCTCACTGTGTGGCTTAGACTGGCTTCAAACATCCTCCTGCCTCAGCCTATGAGTTCTGAGATTATAGGCATATGCTACCATACCATTTTACTTAAAGCAAAACAAACCTTGTATGATCGATACACTGTCTCTCGCTGGGACCTGGGGCTCATCAATTAGGCCATTAGGCCGGGCTAGCTGGTGTCCCCTGCCATCCTGTCCTGTCCCCCACCCTCCTCCCCACACCGGTAGTGATGGCATGATAAGAGTGCTCCACCATGTCCACTTTTTTAAACAAGGATTCTAGGGATTGAATTCAAGTCTTAAATCATTTCCCCACATCTCCCCAGCCCTGATGTTGTTGTTTTGTTTTTACTATAGCACAATGCATTGGAGAGTCAGGCACATCGCTACTTGTATTGTTTGTTCTCTTTTAATGTTGCGAAGCTTTCCATTTTGTATGCATATATATGCATATGGCTTACATATTCTTTCTTTGGTTCAAGGGTATTTGTCTTATTCAGTTTGGGGTGATTGTGAATCAAGCTACCACTGATATTCAACATGTCTTCCTCTCTGATGAATACCTAGGAGTGATCCTGAGGGTCACAGAGCCACTGCACAGTTAACTGCGTAGGAAACTGCCTGGCTCTTTTCCAAGGTGATAACCCCTGTGAGCATTTCCACTAGCCACACAGAAGAGTTCCAGCTGCCCCACACCCCACACCGCCCCCAGGATCTGTTACAGTCATATGCTGTCAAGGGCAACGGAATGAAGACCAGGAACCCTATCTGTTCATCTTTCCCAAGGTTTCTGCACTTGCATTTCCTTCTTCCTGGACTGGTTATGGGAATAGGGTAGATGACTCTGCAGGAGCATTTATCTACACACACATAAAGACCAGCCAAATCCAAAATGGAGACAGAAACATGAACGTGTGGATGGGGGAAATGGAAAACTGGGTACGATTCTCCCACACTCTTTCATGTGGTACAAGGTCTTAATTTTCAATTAGTAACTAATTAATGTATGCTTAGAACTTCCTTATTTGTGAGTTGATTTACTTGAAATATTGACTCAGAAGTATGGACTTGTTACAGATTCTTTAAAAAATACATATATGTTATTGTTGGGGCTGCAGAGATGGCTCAGCGGTTAGGAGCACATGCTGCTTGATCTTCCAGAGGTCGTGAGTTCAGTTCCCAGTACCCCTATCAGGTGGCCCACAACTGTTTGCAACTCCAGTTCCAGGCCATCCAATGCCGCTGGCCTCTGCAGACACCTGTACTCACACGCACACACCCACATGCCGACACACATAATAAATAAGTTTTCTAAATTATTATTAGTAGTGCATGAGCATGTTTGCATAGGTGTGAGTGAGTGCACATGTATGTGCCACAATGCCTGTGTGGAGGACAACTCTGTGGAACAGGTTCTGGGGATTGAACTCAGGTCACAGGGTCTGCGTGGCACGTACCTTTACCCGCTGCGTCATGTTGCCAGCCCTTCTCTGGATTCCAATATGCCAGTGTTTTCTGTTTTCTGTCTTTGAAGACATAAGGTGAGCTGAAAGCCACCTGTGCTTATGAATGCCTCCTGCCCCAGGGCTGACCTCTACTACTGTCCTCTCTACACACTGTGTTTGTCTCTCTGTTGCTTAAGCATGAGGGAAGTTTGGTCGCCATAATTTATATTTGTTATAGTAGTAACAAAGTGGAGGGTGGGGTGGGGAGGTGGGGTGGTGGTGGTGGGATAATTGCTGAGTTTAATCTTTAAGAGAACATGCCCGCAGAACATGCCCGGCTCAGTGGGTAAAGGAGCTCCTGGCTGGACTGAGGTCCGAGTACAGTCCCCGGAATCTGCCTCCTGGAAGGAGAGAATCAACTCTGAAGGTCCTCCCCGGTCTCCACACATACACTGCAGTATGGCTCCTCTCCCAAAAAACAAATGTAAAAAAAAGTAGTATTAAAAGAACATTCTTAGGGCTGGAGAGGCGACCCAGCGATTAGGAGCACTTGCTGCAGAGGACTAAGTTCAATTCCTACCGTCTACAAGGTGGTTTTTAACTGTGATTCCACTTCCAAGGCATCTTGTGACTTCCTCTGGCCTTCCAGAACACTGCATACATGTGGTGCACACTTGCAGGTGACACTCATACACCTAAGATTATTATTATTATTATTGTTATTATTTTGAGATAGGGTTTCTCCATGTAGCCTTGGCTGTCCTGGAACTCACTAGGTAGATCAGGCTGGCCTCGAACTCACTGAGGTCAGCCTGCCTCTGCCTCCCAAGTGCTGGGATTAAAGGTCTGTACCACTATGCCTGGCTTAAAAATAAATATTTTTAAAAAATTTATTGTATTTTATGTGCATGTTTTGCCTGCTTGTATGTCTGGGTACCATGTACATGCTTGGTGTCTGTGGAGGCCAGAAGAGGGTGTCAGATCCCCTGGAACTGGAGTTACAGATGGTTATGAACCACCATGCGGGCGCTGGGAATTGAACCCGGGTGCTCTGGAAGAGCAGCCAGTGCTCTAACCACTGAGCCATTCAGCCCTATAAATACATTTTTTAAAAGAACCTGCTTTAGGGGTTTTAACTGGTAAGCAGAGAAACAGAAGTCGGGCCAGCATTTCCCTGCTCCACTAGGCCCTTGTTCACATTTATGTGTTCACTGGTGAATGGGTGGATCACTTTTTTTTTTTTCCCCAGCCACAGTTTTGACAAGTTCTTCCTTTTCTCTTCTGCATTTCCCAATGCTCAGTCAGTTGAAGCCCTTTAAGATGTTTAGGCTTAGGAACTAAACATCAGAATTGTTTTCCTAAAATAAACCCTGGAAAGTCCTGCTGGCTTGTTAACGAATGGCTCTTCATAAATTGCTTCTGAGAAGAGAATCCGGAGCCGGAGAATGCTGACAATGTCTACAAAGGATGCCCGTGTTTAACAGGCATGCGGCGGGCTTTGACTGCGGTCCTGATGCTGTGACGGGAAAGCGCCCATCTAAACAGAAAGCACCTGTGCCCTGTGAAGCTTGGCATCTAGCTGGCGAGGACTCATAGTAAAGACAGATCAACTTCATATCGAGGGAGAGAGCGAGGGGAAAGAGTAACGAGACTCATGTGTGGTGTGTGATTCCAGAAAAGAAAGACAAAAAATGGTTCACTGAGATGGAGACATCTGCAAGACTAAGGGGGAGGGGCAGCCATGGCAACATCTGAGGGAGTGTTCCAGAACGGAGGGAGGGAGGGAGGAGGGAGGGAAGCAGAGGGAGCACTCAGTAGGTGAGCCAGCAGGGAACTGAGCCTGACCACACAAGGCCACTCTGAGGACCTCGGCTGTACACTGAGGGAGGCTGGGAGTCACTGAGAGGTTCTGAGCAGTGGGCAGATGTGGTGCTGCCTAAAGCTTTAAAGATGCGGGGGAAGAGGCGGGGTGTAGGGGTGGGAATGACTAATTAGGAAGCTGCTGCATGGGCAGGAAGATGGTGACTTGGGTCGGTGTGGCCTCCGTGGAGGTGGGAAGAAAGTCAGGATGCTGTGGCGTGTGAAGGTGGAGCTCAGAGGCTCTGGATTTGGAGTACAGCGTTTGAGGGAGGAGTCACTGATGACTGCCTGGCTCTGGCCACAGAAAAGGAAGAACGGATGCCGTTGGTCGGGTCACAAGGAAGGTGGGACAAGAAGGCCGGGGAGAAGAGTGGGGTTCAGTTTCGAGCATGCTAGGTGGGAAGGCACTCTTCTGGTGTTGCAGTAACAGTGCCAAGTGGGTGTTTCAGTACTGGGTTCTGCTCAGGTCGGGTTCAAGGAAGAGGTACAGGGTGGAGACGTACACTGTGCTTAATCAATGCGCAGGTGAATCTTGGCCAGGTGTGGCACAGGCCTGTCCCTCCATCTACTCAGGAGGCTGAGACAGGAGGATTGAATGTTCAGGGCCAACCCTCACTGTGGAGCGAGTCAAAGGCCAACCCGGGCAACGTAGTGAGCCCTTCCTTCGAAGTAAAAAGTAAAATGGGAGAGGGCTGTGGACAGAGCTCAGTGGTGCAGACTCACCCGGCACATGTGAGACTCGGTTCAACCTCTACTGTGGCAAAACCAAACAAAACAAGAAAAGACAAGTGCAGAGGGCTGAGCCCCCGTCCGGCTTCAGCCATTTTATCATGCAATTCTCATACCACCACCACGAGGTTAACGTTATTTAAATGCTGTCAAAAACATAACCAAACTGAGGCTGAAGAAGTCGCAACGGTCTGGTCCACGTTGTACTGTTAGGAACTGTGTGGACACAAAGGCTCATTCTTCTGACGCCTCCCACTTGGTAATAACTTGTCCTGTTTCTACAAGCTCTTGATTTTCTACAGGATTCTTGTGAGTCCTAGAAACAAAGGAGGCAGGGTGTAGACACCATCACTCAGCCAGTGGAAAGTGTCTCGGCTGCTTCGGTCTGATGGAAGGATGTGTTCGGGAGCCAGGCATGGTGGTGTGAACCTGCAATCCCAGATAAATCTACAGTCTGAGACAGGAAGGTCAGAGGTTCAAGGCCAGCCTAAGAAATTTAGAGAGAACTGGTTGGGAGTGGTGGTGGCAGGTAGTGAGTGTGGTAGAGCAAGCCTTTAATCCCAGCACTAGCACTCAGGAGGCAGAGACAGGTAGAAGGTGGATCCCTGTGAGTTCGAGGATAGCCTGGTCTATATATTGAGTTCTAGGATAGCCAGAGTTATAAAATAAGACCTCGTCTCAAACACACACACCAAACAAATGTTTTATTTATATATTTATTTATTTATTTATATTTTCCAGACAGGATTTCTCTGTGTAACAGTCCTGGCTGTCCTGGAACTCGCTTTGTAGACCAGGCTGGACTTGAACTCACTGAGATCCCCCGCCTCTGCCTCCCAAGTGCTGGGATTAAAGGTGTGCACTACCACTGCCCAGCCAAATGTTTTTTCAAAAAGTTAAAACAAGACAAGCATCCTGTTAGGCACATTGCCTCTGTGAACATGAGCATTGGCCTACTGGTTAACTTTTCAAATCAAAAGCCTAGAGAGAGGAGCTAACGTTCTCAATTTTAATGTCACTCTTTAGGAGAAGAGTCACAATGGGCACTTTTGAGGACACCCCGAAGGGGTATCTGGAACTTTGGTCCAGAGAGGATTTGGTTCAGTCTTCCGATGGCTTTAGGACACAGGAAGGCACTTACGTTAATGGCTCAAACTCTCTTGCAGGGGACGAAGAGGTTTGGGAGGGACCTGTGTTGGGGCAGGCTTGAGCTCTTGACGACAAAGCGGTTGGCTCTGGTTGTTCACTGGGGTGAGAGGGCAAAAGCTGTTGACTGATGCTGTGGCAGCCACTGTGTGCCCAGCTCATGAACTCTCAAAGCTCAGCTGATGTGGCTCTGGGTCCCCTGGCCTGGTGACTGGTTCCCGGGCTGCCTGAGCGGGGGCTCACTCTCAGGATTGGGACTCAAGATGCCCGAGTAATTTGCAGCCCACTGATTGTCGGCTGAGTATGGAGAAGCCATTGATTGAGTTTTTAATCATATGCCACGAAATTAATTTCAGTTTTTCCTCCTTGCATTTGCAGACATACCCACAAATGTTCTGAGTTTATGGAACCACTCTGAAGGATTCACATCCAGATCGGCCCCACCCCAACCCCCCTGTGAGTATTCAGTACTATCACCAGTTTGCAGCTCAGTCTCAGGAGCTTCCTGTTCGCCAGGCCAACTTCAAAGTCTTCGTGAATTCAAGAATTCACCCTCCTTTCTTGTCCTCTAACATTGCAGTTTTATTGCTTTGACTTTATACCACAAATTTCTTTAGAAAAACGACACATTACGTAGTTCCACACGCACTGGAGGCATGAGGCATGCGCACTGACTGACGCTGAGATGGATCCCCAGGCTCCTTGTCAGTTTTGTTTTGAAACAGAGTTTCATTAAGTCGCCTATGTTGGCCTTGAACTCTTTCTGTAGCCTAGACCTTGAACTCACAAACGTCCTGCTTCAGATTCCCCAGCAGTATGTGCTTTTTAAGACAAAGCTTTCATAACTGCATTTTATAGTGACGGACCACTTCGGTTCTGAAGAACCACATTTCAAGTGTTCGCTAGCTTCATGTGGCTGCCGTATTGGATGGCATGGAGCTGTAGACCACACTGTGAGCTTTTGGAAGAGGGGAACTTCCTGATTCACCTGTGTCCCAGCAAGTAGCCTGGGTCTCCCACATAGTGATGTTTCAAGTGTTTGGAGACTATCCAGGACACATTGATGAGGTCATCTATAGACGGTAAACGTGCTCCCTTTTCCACAGAAGAGAGAGTTCTGTATAAAGTACAAAATCTAAAATCAATACCAATAAAATGACAGTCTTATCAATGAGAACATGAGTCTATCTAATGTCAGATCCTGATACTTACTATTCAGCAGGGTAGCATGCACCCACAATAACTGTCGTCCATTGGGCAAAGGCACCCAGACAAGCCATAAGGAAGGGATATACATTTCCTATTAACACATTGCAAAATAGTAAGTGCCATGGGTGGTCACTGGTTGTAAAAGAAGCAACGTATTCCTGCCTGGTTTGTTAAAGAACGGACAAGTTGATCTCCACGTTGACTGGAGTCAGGAATGAGGTTCCGTGCACTGAGGATGGAGATGGCAGATCTTTCTGGAGGACAATTTGAGGAAATGTTTCCCAAGCCACAAAAATGTTCACAGTACCACACCCAATCTTCTCTGGACTCTATGATCTTTGAAAAGGACAGCTAGGTACACAGAGGCCTGCCTCTACCTCCTGACTACTGGGATTAAAGGTATGTGCCACCCGGGCCGGCCTGGAGGTCTGTTTTTAAAGGCAGAGATTAAAAAGTACAGGTCACACTGAGAAATGAAGGGTTCTACTCACAGGTTAGTTTGAAACAAGAAACTAGAACGTATGGTTTTCCAGTTTTTGTTACAGGCAAAGCAATATTGCAGCAGGCTGCGTGACCCAGACCTTTCTCATATTTCTCACTAGTATTCGTCACACGTTTTACAGTTTGGAACATATGCACATAAAATGGAAGCGTTCTCACTGTGACACCTCACGCTGAGCTGCAGTTTGTCCTCCAAGGGCATCAACGATGCCTAATGACCGCACCCAATGGAGCGCTCAAAGGTCAGCTCACCCACCACAAGAACAGCAAGTAGTCACACGTTTTCAGTGTGGTGTGCTGGGACACCCCAGTGGTGGAGACTGGGCTCTGAGTTCGCCTTCCCAACAGGGGAGACAGAAACATTCTCAACTCACGAGAAATGTACTGGAGCACCCAGACCTCAGAGAGACGAGGGGATCGCTGGTAGATTTAAGGCAGCGATGATCCCAACCCAGGCTGCTATGGCTATGGCTAGCACATAGTTCTTAGCACCGTTCAGTGGCACGGACCAGGTTCCCAGGGAATTCAGAAGCTAGGCTATGAGAGTTGGGATCATCTGTTCATTTTGTATGTAACAAACAAACTCTCACACACCCAGTGGCTTAAAACAGATGAAACGTATGAGCTTACAGTTCTGGAAATTACAAGCCCACTTCACTGGGCTGAAGTCACGACGTCAGCGGGTCTGGCTCCTCTGCATGCCGGGACATGAGCCCTCACCCTTGGCTTTTTTGGTAGAGAAAGGCCACCTGCGTTCCTCAGTGCCCGACCCTCGCCTTCCACCGCTGCAGTCCCTTGCTTTCTGGGATCGTCTCCCTCACCACCATTTCCTTTGATGTCCTGCCTCTCTCATAAGAACCCTGTGATTACTCTGCATTCCAGATGCAATAGGGTCGGTTACCTTCCCATCCCAAGGCCCTTGGCTCAGGCACAGTTGCAGTGCCTTTACCGTAAAGGTAATATCAGTAAGTTCTGGGGGCTTTTGTTCAGCCTAGGACAGCAGCAGACACTGGAAGGGCCAGAACGTGAGCTGAGAGACAAAACAGAGAGCCGGAGAGAGGAGGGCAAGAGAGCCCACGGTGGATTCTAGCTGAAGCGTGGTCTTGCTTCAGTAGCTTCCCTGGGATACCGAAGCAAGGACATTAATTTTCTCAGGATTCTGGATGCCGGAAGTGAGGCCATGAGGCCTCCCCGCTAGCTACCCCGTTGCTGTTTGCAGGGTCTATCTCTGCGATTACTCATCTTGTTTTTCCCTTTTGAAATGTCTGACTTTGTAGCTCAGGCTGATCCGGAACTCACAGTCCTCCACCTGGCAAAGCTGGGATGGCAGGTGTGTACCACCACACTCAGCTCACACTTGTCCTGCACTTCCATTTCCTCTGCTTACCAGGACAGCGGCTCCTCCAGGACCTCGTTTGAACCAGTCATTTCCTCCGAGGCCCGCTCCGCAAATGCAGCCACACGAGATCTTCAGGGTTAGGATTTCAGTATCCGAATGTGGTAGGGCTAAGACTGTCCATAACAGGCTCAGACAGAAGCCAGCTCAGCTAAATGCTGGCATCTACTGCAGATAACAATGCGGTACCTAAGGGCTCCTCCCTGGAGCTTCCGAAGGACTCCCAGCAGCTTCTCTACCTATGGCTAGGCAACACTGCTAAAGGAGAATAGAATAGCTAAACCCAAAGAGAAGCACAGAGAGACCGGGCCAAGGGGGGGGGAGGTGTTGGGGTGGGGTGGGGTAGAGGTTGAGTTGGGAATTTGCAGGGTACAGCCTGATGGTAAAGCCCTTTACAGTCTGGCAGAGACATTGAACGCTTAGCAAAGGTACCAGGAAGAGGGGAAGGTGGCACTGGGGTGCAATGTCTGGACCCTGTGATCCTGTCTCACCTCCACCCCAGTTGGGGCTATAAGCCTCTTTTACCTACTTCTGTTCTGCCCACAGGCTCCAAAGTGGACTGGGGCGAGGGTCTCCATCCAGCACCCTAACCTATCCCATCAGCAAGCGGCGTCACATCTGGCCCAGGACAGAGTGTCCTGGACAGTCCTTGGATGGACTCTGTCATTCTTGGAGCTCATGGTCTGCTCCATCTTTGTTCCTGTCTCCCCTTTATCCACATGACATCTCTAGCCTTAACACAGGAAGAAGAAATGGAAAAGCCCCAAACAACTCAAGTTGAAGCATCTTTACGAAGGAGAGAATTTGTGTGTCAACCATCCCGTTTATCGCGAATGCTGAGATTTTTCATTAATCCTAAGATTTGTCACTGTGAAACTTTCATCAGCTCATGCAGGAAAATGAGAAACGATTGAAATCCATCACATTCACCCTTCCTTCTGATTGAAGCCAGTGCTGATGGACAGGTGTCTAAGCATTTCAAAACGTAAGGGTTTTTCTGTTGATGTTGTTTGAAAACAGAAATCAACACAGATTTAAATTCTATTCCAACACAGTCAGAATTAGGTAAATTCTAAGGTGACCCTACCCTGTTATCTTAAAAGTAGAGCAAACAAACAAACAAAAAAAAAGTGTGCGGGTTCTTCCCAGAGGCAAAGACCTGAAACCCAGGGACAATGAAAGCGAAGAGACTCAGGAGGAAGTTGAAGCAGAGCAGAAACCCTGTTGAGAAGGGTGAGTTCTCCAGACCGAGGGATTCCAGGCTGGTCTTTCACAGGGTGCCTGGATTCCACCCACGCACACACACCTTTTCCTTCTCTATCTTCCCATCACCTTATCTCCTGAGCCCAGATGGACCTTTTGGCCCGGGGAGATAGCAACCCAGCTGCGGAGTGGGGCTATCTCTCCAGAGTCCAGCTGCTGGGCCATCTCTTTCTTTCCAACCTTTATCCCTGATGCCTGTTCCCTGTTACCGCCGCCCTGTGCTGCCGTGAGGCACGTACAGCTGCTACTGTGTGACATCCGCACCCTGAGTGTGCAGGAACTAGTCACGGCTGCACTCCCCCAGGCTCCTCAGAGCCCTGCTGCTGTCACTAGTGTCATCAGTTAATGTCCCTGCAGTCCACAACCATACACAGCAGTCACCTCACCATCAGTCACCGCTGCTTACGTCAAGGAAAACGTAGTTCAGCTTAATAATTAATACAAAGGAAAAAATCAAGAGCACAGATTGGAAGAAATACTAGTGGAACTGGAGCAACGGCTCAGTGGTGAAGAGCCCTGGCTGCTCTTCCCGAGGACCCAGGTTCCACTCCTAGCACCCACATGGCAGCTAGTACTGTCCGGAACTCCAGAACCAGGGGAATCTGATGCCTTCTTCTGGCCTCTGTGGGCCCTGCACGCGTGTGCTACACAAACATACCTGCCAGCAAAACACCTGTAAATATAAAATAAAAAGTAAAGGAGAAAAAACATAACAAAAGCTGGGCTGGAGAGATGGCTCAGTGGTGAAGCACACTTATCCTGCAGAACACCTGGGTTCAGTCCCCAGAACCCACAAGGTGGCTCACAACCATCCTTAACTCCAGTTCCAGGAGATCTGACACCCTCTTCTGACCTCTGTGGGCACCAGGTACACACATGGTACACATACATATGTGCATGCAAAACACTCATCACATAAACTAAAAAATCAATCGAAAAAGAATGAAGAGAAACACAGGTGCTATTCGTTGAAAGTTAAAAGCTCCTTTGAGAGAGTGATATTTAAGACCTCTGTGAGGAAAAGGCAGAAGCTTCCCTCTGGACAATGTAAACAGTAGGTGCAAAGGCCCTGAGTTAGGTGTCTGCTTGGCTGAGAGGTAGGTGGGCAGCATGCCTATTGTGGGTGAGAATCTGAAGGGTGGAGATGAGATCCCATCATGGAAGTCTGGCAGGGGGTCAGACCTGGAGGGCGTCCTGGGTGACTGGGGCACTCACTGGAGGTGTCCCTGGTGACTGGGGCACTCACTGGAGGTGTCCCTGGTGACTGGGGCACTCACTGGAGGTGTCCCTGGTGACTGGGGCAATGGAGGGTGGGCTGGGAAACGACTTGACCTTACTTAGGTTTTCTGGCTACTTCGACAGAAACATGATAAAAGGGCAACGGCAACAAACGAGTTCACATAACACATATGTAATGTGTTACCATCTTATAAACTGACGGTCCAAATAAGGAATAAACAAACACACATCAAAATTCCTATGTCAGGGCTGTAATGAGACTCACACACACGGATAGAATAGGTAATAATTTTATTTGCTTACATTCTTCTAAAACATCCAGAACCAGATGGCTTCTCGAATTACAGCTTTGGCAATGAGTAAAGATCACAATAAAAATAATATGCCCCAACTTATCACAAGAGATTCTCAGAAAGAAATAAAGCATATGGTCATTTTCATAAAAGCCATTAATTTTGATGAATTACACATCACATTTTTCCTAAAGTTCCTGGAACTTCGGACGAGAACGACCAGGACAGAAGGCTGCCCCAGTTTAAGCTGGGGTCTCCCTAACCCCAGGAGTCCCTGGCTGCTATGACAGGAGGCATTCGCTAGCTAACAGCTGCATTAAAATCCAGCAAACACTCTGCTCACACGCTTCCTTAACAGATTGCTCATACAAATCCAACACTGTGGTCTCGAGCCCTGAGTGTTTTCTAAATGACTATTTGCTAGGACGGAACCCAGAGCCTTGGGCATGCTGCACAATGGCTCAGCATGCCCTCTATCTCCGAGCTACGACCCAAGCCGACATTTTGCTTCTTCGAGACAGGGTCCCACTATGTCACTGAACGGCCTTGACCTCAACATTCTCCTGCCTCTGCTTCCTGAGTGCACCACCAGGTTTAGCTGATCTGTTAATTTTCTACTCTAACATCTTCAGGTTTTTTTGTTTCTCCGGTCTTTTCTTTCCACAAATTCCCAAGGACGATCCCTATAAACAAGAGTACTCCTGTTGTGCGGTTGGAGGCAAATTTGTCCCAGCAGTCCTCGGGTCTGTGGATATCTACAGTGTAGATCTGAAAGAGAAAAGCACGGTGTAGGCAGCCCAGCAATCCATTCAGAGAGAAAACGTAAAGTATAGGAACAAACAGACAGACAGGAAACATGTGTCCAAAGCGTTCCCAGCAGCTGGAAACGGCACGCGTGGCTTCCTGTGAGGAAGGGTCAGGATGCAGGCGCTCTGAAATCATTGTAAACAAGCCCCTCTGGCTCTGTGACTAGGACAGACATGACACACATGTAAATTTCAAGTTTCAATTTGGGTCCCGTCCCAAGACATATATTACGTACATGTCTTGCAAACTTAAAAATCTACAATCCAAGCCTTCTGGGCCTAAGCACTCAGGAAGGGACCCTCCATCTGCCTTGAACACATGAACTTGTTGGCCTTGAAGCTCCGCCCTCGGGTCCCACCTTTATTCTCCACAGCAGTTTCTCAAATGAGAAGTTTGATTTGAGCAGACCAACTCCACTACGCAGGGTGATGAAATACTCTGCATATCCCTGGCTCTCACTCACTCACTGAGGGAGATGCTCCTAGGTTACTAAGACAACCAAAGATGTTCTACCCATACATTTCTAAGTCCCTCCTGTGCTCACAGGCGATCCAGAGAGCCAGATCTAAGGCCAGCTACCTAGATCACACATGTTCTCTTTCCACACCAGCCCTGTGGATATACCAAAAAGCCTCCTTCAACTTTCCTTCCTTTTCCCCTTCCTTTCTGGACAGAGCCTCACTGTGTAGCTGAGGCTGGCCTTGAATTCCGGATCCTCTTGCATCCCTAGAGCTAGGATTACAAGCATTGGGTCCCACATGCCTGGCTGGCCTAAACAGTCTCTTTTCTATTAGGATGTCAGCAGACTCAAAATCAGGACTTCCTTTTACATAGCAAGTTTCAGGGCAGTCAGGGCTGCATAGGGAGACTCTATCTTAAGGAAGGAAGGAAGGAAGGAAGGAAGGAAGGGAGGGAGGGAGGGAGGGAGGGAGGGAGGGAGGGAGGGAGGGAGGAAGGGAGGAAGGGAGGAAGGGAGGAAGGAAGGAAGGAAGGAAGGAAGGAAGGAAGGAAGGAAGGAAGGAAGGAAGGGAAGTGTACTGAGGACTATAGATGCAATTTAAAATATGAAGTCGCCTATATACTTCTTACAATACTTAAAGATACTTGTATATTTCTCCCCCCTTTACCATCTAATACTTTAATGTATACTTCTATTTAGACCTGACAATTTATTGATGATTGTGGGCCTTATAGAGTCAAGTTCTCAGTTCTCAGGGGTTCTGAGACTTTCTGAAAAGGAATCACGACTCCTAGCACGTATAGTGAGGACCATGGAGTAGTCTACGTCAGACTAGTTCTATGTGCATGCCATTGCCTACATGAAACATAGTTCCCAACGATGTGTATAAACACCATCTAAATGCACGGGCATGAATACCTTTTTATTCTATCCAAAGAAAACTATACAACACTGTCAGAGAGAAAGCCCATTTTTCTTCAGCCACTGATTCAGTTAAACTTAGACCTGGCTGATCATTTTACAAGTTCCTCACGCAGGTTTCAACACAAGCCTGTGCAGTGGAGGGGCGGAGAGATGTGGTCATCACAGTCACAGCTGTTTTCTAGGCAGCCTCGGTCATGTGAGCCTTTCCTGTAGGCTTTGTTCTCTGGGAGCTGGGACTTGAAGCCAGGGCCTGGCCCACACTAGGCAAGCTCTCTAACACTGACCTGCATTTCTGTTTCCATTTGGAGATCAGGTTCCACTCAGTGGCTTAGGCTGAGCTTGAACTCATGGATCCTCCTGGCTCAGCTTCCTGAGAAGCTGGGATTCCAGGCTGCAGGACCCAAGTTTTATCTGACTGGCAATGGTCTCTATACCAATGGAACTCATGATTGTTACCCTTTACAATTTCATTTGTGTGTGTGTGTGTGTGTGTGTGTGTGTGTGTGTGTGTGTGTGTACACGCCTGTGAGTGTGCTTGCACATGTGTGCATCACAGTGTGCATGTAGGGGTCAGAGGACAACTCAAGAAAGTTGGTTCTCTCCTTCTACCATGCGGGGCCTGGGGATCAAACTAAGGCCATTAGACTTGGAAGCACCTTCACCGGATGAGTGACATGTCTGGCCCTATTATAATATTATTGCTGTCATTTTAAGGCTTATTAGTTTGCTTTTGGAGAACTCAACTCAACCCACAAGATTCAGCTACAGCTGAAAATTTCTCAGACACATCAGAAATAATTTCAGGAGAATCAAAGCAGAGAAAAAAAATCCCCAATTAGATTTATGTTATTTTCTCTAAATTAACAAGGTTAATTTTATTCTGTTGGTTTGTTTTGGCTGTTGTTTGTTTTGAGACAGTCCTGGCTGTCCTGGAACTCACTCTGTAGACCAGGCTGGCCTCGAACGCACAGCGCTGCGCCTGCCTTTGCCTCCTGAGTGCTGGGATTAAAGGCCCGTGCCGTCAATCTAGAAATGCTACCTCTGGGTATGACCAGTTGATGAGGAGGCGGGGGCGGTTCAAAGCAAACAAGACAAGCAGCTTGTTTCAGAGAGGTCCTTGGTAGTGATCAGCGGTAATTGTGCTTAAATAACGTCCCTAACTTACAGTAAGGGAAACTGGGGAGAATAAGGAAACGGTCAAACCTGACGAGCCAGGTGGGCTCCCACGGCAGCCACGGCAGCGTAGTAGGGCAGCGTCTGACCACAGTTGGCTCCTGCCAGGCTCAGCGCTCCCAGCATGGCGACCCCAAAGCCACTGAGCCACATCCTGGTGTTCTCCCTAAACAGCAGTGCCGTGGACTTCAGGCCAATCAGAGCGTCGTCTTTTTTGTCCTAATGCCAGGAAGAGGAAAGTGCGTTTTGATATTTAACTCAGTAGTATGGAAATCACATTTCTTAAGTATTCAACTTGGGTCTTTTTTAGTATATTTACACGGGCATAGAACTAACTCTGCTCTCTAATCGAAGAGCACATTTTAAAGAACATGTAGCTAGACCACAACCTATAAAAACGAGACTCAGAACAGATCTGCAGAGGATGCCCAGGACAACCAGTTCCACATACTGTACAATCAGCAGGGGCTCCACATGCCACTCTACTTTCTATGACCCCATAATGACCTGGAATTGGACTTCTACATTAGGACTAAAGATCACTGTTATATTTTAATGTAATTTATCTTATTTTTGAGACAGAGTCTCTCCAGGTAGCCCTGGCTGTCCCAGAACTTGCTGTGTAGACCAGGCTGACCTCAAACTCACAGATCCCTCTGCCTCTGCCAGCTGCGTGCTGGTACTTAAAGGCGTGTGCCGCCACACCTGGTTTCAAGTCTATTTACTAAGCTCCATTCCTCCAGAGTTCTCAGTTCTCGGTTTCAGTCTGGCTGCTGTCACAGATGCATGAGATGCTGCTCACTCATAGCCACACCCACCCACTTTCCTCTCTGCCCAGCTGACTCCTTTCGTGCAGAGCTGGGTGCTGATGAGTCTGCGGCTCTCCCTGTAACCGGCTCCTGTAACTACCACACGCACATCCACATAGAACAAGTAAATAAAACGTTCATAAATATATCCTGACTAGACACACAAATAGTAACTAATTGTGGTGGGGAATGTATTCATCATTTCGTAATGTGTACGTATGATAAAGCATCACTTCCTATACACCGACTATAAACAATGTTTATCAACTGTACTTCAGTGAGGCTGGCAAAGGTATAAACATAAGGTCATGGATCAAGAAAGACAACGAGAGGCATCTCGAACTACACAAGGGAATACTAAGAGAGCTTTAAGGACGTTAGCGCCTCTGAGTAAACACTCCTTTAAGACATTTATTTAATTTATGCGTGCATGTTTGTGTCCATGCATCTTCCATGTGTGGGTGCCATGGAGACCAGAAGAGGGTATCAGACCCCCAGGAGCTAGAGTTACAGGCAGTTCTGAACCAGCAGGAGGGTGCTGGGAACCAAACCCTGGTCCTCTCCAAGAGCAGCAAGTGTTCTCGACCGTGGAGTCATCTCTCCAGACCCCCAAGACACTGTTCTTGAAATTACTCCTACACTCATATGTATGAAGCGTTAATGGTGAGAATATTATTTACAACTGTCAAAACTCAGTAACAGCTTTCGTTTACCAAAACAGACATGATATTTAAGACTGTGGTGCCATTCTAAGTCAGGGACTATCAGGTGTACTCAAGTGACAGTGACAGAATGGATAAAAACAGGGGATGGCCAGATATGACGGCTTGTGCCTGGGACCCAGCATTTGAGGCTGTGGTGGAAGGGCTGAGAGTTTAAGGATAGCCTTCTGTGACACTGTGGGGTCCACAGAGGTTTCCCAGTGACATCTGAGCTGGCTTTACCCAGCAGAGCTGTATTAGAGGATGGTTTGACCTTGCACGTGGTTACCAGGTGTTTGGGATGGTCTGCACTTGGTTGTGCTAGGGGGAGGTCTTTTGCTCCACCCCTTGGCATTCCTATAAAAAGCCCTTTTGAAGAGACAGAGGGGGCTGGTAGCTACTGATCCAGGTCCTCCCAAAGCTATCCTGTGTTTCTGTCTGTCTTCTCCACACTATCTTTCTATCTAAATATTTCTTATCCCTCTCTCCTCAAGAGTACCTCAAGAGAAAAGTAGGAGCTGGCCTCTCACGACACATGAGACCCTGTCTCAAAAATGATAAAAACTAGACTGAAAAAAGGAAATGCTTATTAGCTCCACAACTAAAAGTCTGCCTAATACGGTGATTAGAGACATCGACAGAGGCGCAGAGTGACAGAAAGCGCAGGACACGGAGACCATCTGGGCTTGAATCTCAGCTCTGCCCCACTGCCCATGGGACTGCGGGGTAGTGACTTATCTATAAAATGGAGACAAACAAGATCCCTTCTGTGCAGGCTGGTAGGGGATTAACTTAGTGTCTGTAAAATATTTCAGATGGTGCCTGGAAAATAGCAAATACTATTTAAATGCTTGTGAATAAAACGCAATAAGCCAGTTGAATTGCAAATGTAAAAATGAACAGAAATATGTTGGGTAAGGGGAACGGGGATGATTTTCTTTTAAGAGAATGATGACTTTCCTTTTCTCTCTTTAAAGTCACTGTGCAGACCTGTAATTCCATCTTGGGGAGCAGAGGCAAGAGAATCAGGAGTGCAGGGTCATCCTTGGCTAAACAAGTTCGAGGCTAGCCTGGGTAACATGAAATGTTGTCTCAAAAAACCAAACCAAACAAACAAAACAGTTCTTAGAAAACAAGAGCAGCGGAACCAAAGTTAAGGAAAATGGACCACTTCTTTACCTGATGGGCATAGATAGTATCGTATATCAGCGTCCACATAACTCCCGAGAAGTAAAGAGGCAGGCACACAGCTGGGTCACAGGAGCCCTTGACAGCAGACCATCCAAGTAATGCACCCCAGTTAAAAGTCAACCCTGCAGTCGGTGAGGAGACAGGAAGAGGGAGAAGAATGCACGTCAACAGTCCACAGGAGCATGGCGGGGGGGAGCACATGTCAAAGGCTCACTGCCACAGTCAGGCCCTGCTCCCCTGCTCTCTCTAGGTCCTTCACAGAATCTTCTCAACCTCTTGTGCTTGATACTTACTTGTTCCATCTTACAAAA
This sequence comes from Peromyscus eremicus, assembly GCF_949786415.1. Classification (NCBI taxonomy): domain Eukaryota; kingdom Metazoa; phylum Chordata; class Mammalia; order Rodentia; family Cricetidae; genus Peromyscus; species Peromyscus eremicus. The sequence continues at coordinate 88,979,962 of NC_081426.1, forward strand.
AAACAAAACAGGCACAGAAAGTTGAACTTCTAATTAAAAGAACATAGCTAATGAAAGAATAACATCTTCTAACAAGGTAACTAAGAAATCTGTCCCTGGCAGAGCCAACAAACTGTGTGTGCTGGGGTCTGAACACAGACCTGCCAGGCTCAAAACCTGTGTTCTGCCAGCCTCACTCTACCTCCCCGCTAACTACGGCAACAAGAGTACAGGCAGAACACTTGCTTATTGTGCAAGCGCAGCCTCTGAACATCCACGTGCCAACAGCGCCTATATCCTAC